>NW_020955938.1:67246-70938 GCF_003031625.1 Empidonax traillii
ACTGATCCCTCACCAACAGTATAATCCTGGCACTGCTCACAAAACCATACAGATTCCCTCAGATGTGAGAAGGACCCCTGAAACATCAACCCTCAAATGGGAATTCCTTACAAATGGTTGCTGCACAATTACTATCAGAATGAGATGAGACAATAAGCACTGTCAAGGTCTATACTTCATTACAAGGTAGACATTGATAGAAAAACAAGTGTCACTTTATATCACTGTCGTCCTTTACAGAGAGAATCCTAAATTGTTGTAAAATTTTACAATTATATTTCCCCAATCCCAACTATGTATTAACACCGTGATTCCAATTTCCTGTGGTATTTTAAGTTCTCATTCTCCTTCAGTGAGACCCACACAGGAAGATTTTCAGAAACACTTGGTGTAGGAAGCATTTGGGACCCAACAACTCTCAGCCCTCGACTGCAGCTTGCCATTCTTTCTCCTAATCTGTATGAATCTGAAAGAGCTGGCCTGACCCTTGCCCCTTCTGCCTTCACATTTCATTGATCTATAGACTTCAACACTTCAAAGCAGAATCAGAAAATATCTGCGTGCCAACATTAAGAGAGGTGCTCTACTAGGTGATCAGCAGCTGATGCTTAACATCTCACAGCACTGGCAGCCTCTGCTAATAACAATTGATTGGGCTGCAGACCCGGGCACTAATCCTGCTTCCGTGGATTTCCAGGGGAGAATTCCATCGAGTTTCAGCAGAAGCAAGGCTGGGCTCTGTGAATAGTGGTATTTCATTCGCAGCATTTCCTGACCTTTGCGTGTCTCTCCCCAGCTCTGCAGAGCAGCATGTGGGAACAGCCTTAGTCACCCAATGCCACGTTTTTGTTCTCTCAAGGAATACAAAGGGAGAGAAGTTACAAGAATGCCTGTCAATATTAGACTGTTAGGAGATGCATAGCAAGAAGTGATGGATTATAATAAAGAGAGAAAAAAAAAAAGAAAAGAAGTTGTTTGAGGCTGCTTTCCCTGACAGAGTCTCAACATCACTTGATGGATTATTTGTCAGGGTTCACCATTTGTATCCAGCTTAAGCTACAACGCTGTGGCAGGAAAATGTGTATTTCAGTGTCTAATCAGAATGGCCTGGTCTGTACACCTTCACTCTGAAGAGGGTGCAGTGCAGCTTTTATTGCAGTTTTATTATCCATGATAACCTGATTCACTACTTGCAGTTCTCTTCTCAAACTTTCCTAATTTAAATGAAAAGAATACAACTGTCTTATCTTTATTTTTACCCTTTGAAAGGGAAGAGAAAAATATTTACTCCTAATCCATAGAAAAGCAAAAAAAAAAAAACAACAACTGAGGTCATTTGATCTTCAGCTGCATAATGTTAAGCCTGAAAGGTGACCTGTGTTTTTTTCAGAGGTCATATTTCATAAATCCTGTCTTTCTGCACCCAGTTGCTCATATCTCACTACTGCCATACATAAAATAATTGAAACCTTTTGCATCTGCCCTCTTGTATTTATAATTTCTGTGCTTGCTCTTTCGACTTGGCAAGTTTTAGGCAAAGAAAAGTGAGGGCTATCAACACCCCAAGCATACAGTGGATGCCCCTACAGTCCACACAATTTAAAGAGACCTACTGTTCTGATTTACCAGAACAAACACAATCACAACACAAGTGATTTTGCCACAACTCTGTCCAAGGAAACCCTGGATCAGCATTCCCAGAGGTTGAGGAGTTGGCAGCCTAAACATTCCTTCTGCCTTAAAAGACCTTAAGGATGATCCTTACTGGTATATGGCGAGATTTGTTCCTGCTCTTCCAAAACTACTCATGTTTCCTAAGACTGTGATAAACTTCATATTCCAAAATTATCAGTCGGTTGCTGACAACATTTATGTCCAAATACATTTTGAATCATCCTATTTGCTGGGTCGCCTTCTGGAGCCAGAAAAGGATTTTAGTTTTGCTTTAAACTAAGATGGGACTACTTGAATATGCAAAAAAAAAAAAAAGTCTGAGATGTGCTGTCACAATTCCTCCTACCCCTCAACAAAATTCACGTTGTTTGGTTTTTAAATATATTTTTAACAAAACGTCACATAATAAATACCAAATGCACAACGCAGACACACTACATAATAAAACACATACCAAATATTTCAAGGCACAGTAAAATATTGTAAAACAAGTAGCTGGTGCCAGTGTGATGAACACACTGTTACCCAAAGGACCCGAGGGTGCCTATTTAACTCTGCTCGGTGCCTGCACTTGCACACCCCATTGAGGTTTACTGGAACCCAAAATACTGTGATGTGCAGCCCTGCTGTGCACATCAACTATCACACCTGAAGGGTTAACCTGCCCCAGTCACCTGAGTTGCTGCAAAGTGCGTGGTGGTTCAGCACGCTCTAAAAACCAAGGTGTTGATTTAAGTGCCTGTGTACTAGTTTAGAATGACATCTCAGACAAGACATGGCTGATGACACTTTGACAGGACCTGAAAGCCAAAACCTGAAGTGTGGCCTACAAAAAGCCTCGTTAAAGCAGCCACCCCCCAGATCTGCACTTAAGGAACCGCTCTGTGTGTCTGTCTGACAGGAGGAAATCTGGCATTTAACACTGCCACATATGATGAAGTTGGGGGAGTTATACAGCTCAAGAAAACAGACTAGAAAGCTCTTGTGTAATCTCCAGCTCCTGTAATTCTCAATATACGTGTTTTAACAGCTCCTGGAGAAGGGACTCAAATGCTTTACACGTAACTCTCCCAATGCACTGTTTGGAACTTCAGTGTTGCACAGAACAAGGTCTGAAATTTCACCTCCAAGCCACGACTCAAAGTGAGGCACCTCAAAAGTGATTGCTTGGGTTGAGTCCCCTCAGTTTTCAACACTTCAGCACTCTACAGAAGTCCTCCCTGAAATTCCCCTCTGGACACTCAAGGTCAAAATTAGAGTTTAAACTTTTTTGGTTTCACTATCCCCCCCTCTGTCACATGGGATTAATACTCCTGTACTTCAGGGCAGGAGCCTCCATTTAATGCTTCTATGGCACTTGGAGATCCTCAGAAGCAAGGTGATATGTAAGCACAAAGTTATTATTATTTAATGAGTTAAGGGAAAGAACCTCTTGTTCCAGAAAATGGGAAGGTTATATGTGTGTAAAATATAAAAACAGCCACTTGAAACTGTATTTGAAGGGGAATGTAAAAGAAAATTGTTATTTCTTAAGAGTTTCTTTTCCTATTTTTTTTAAAAAAAATAAAGCCTGATCAGGAAAGTACAGTTTAGGCACCTATCACACTCAAAACCTTTTTTTTAGTATATTTTATGTACTGCTTCAACAAACAGCCGGTTTCATGTCATTGGATGAATACCTGCACAAATTGCACTAGTTGGCTATTGTCAGATAATTATTAAAAAATTCCTCTTCACGAGTTTCAGTTAGAAAAACATTAATTAGGTGGTACAGACACCCACAGTGCAACACAATGTACCTACAGCACAATATTGTAGTTCCCTACTACCACTTTTGTACCCTGTTGGGGCTTTTATCTTTCAGAATGAATTTAACTCTCCCTCCCAGCTTCACCATTCTTTTCATACGGTTTTGTTTCAATCCTTGTCATGCCTAGATACGCTGCAACTTCAGGAAATTCCTTTTTTTTTTTTTTTTTTTTTTTTTTTTTTTTTTTTTTTTTTTTTTTTTTTTTTGT
>NW_020955938.1:70959-74592 GCF_003031625.1 Empidonax traillii
ACTGATCCCTCACCAACAGTATAATCCTGGCACTGCTCACAAAACCATACAGATTCCCTCAGATGTGAGAAGGACCCCTGAAACATCAACCCTCAAATGGGAATTCCTTACAAATGGTTGCTGCACAATTACTATCAGAATGAGATGAGACAATAAGCACTGTCAAGGTCTATACTTCATTACAAGGTACACATTGATAGAAAAACAAATGTCACTTTATATCACTGTCGTCCTTTACAGAGAGAATCCTAAATTGTTGTAAAATGTTACAATTATATTTCCCCAATCCCAACTATGTATTAACACCGTGGTTCCGATTTCTTATGGTATTGTAAGTTCTCATTCTCCTTCAGTGAGACCCACACAGGAAGATTTTCAGAAACACTTGGTGTAGGAAGCATTTGGGACCCAACAACTCTCAGCCCTCGACTGCAGCTTGCCATTCTTTCTCCTAATCTGTATGAATCTGACAGAGCTGGCCTGACCCTTGCCCCTTCTGCCTTCACATTTCATTGATCTATAGACTTCAACACTTCAAAGCAGAATCAGAAAATATCTGTGTGCCAACATTAAGAGAGGTGCTCTACTAGGTGATCAGCAGCTGATGCTTAACATCTCACAGCACTGGCAGCCTCTGCTAATAACAATTGATTGGGCTGCAGACCCGGGCACTAATCCTGCTTCCGTGGATTTCCAGGGGAGAATTCCATCGAGTTTTAGCAGAAGCAAGGCTGGGCTCTGTGAATAGTGGTATTTCATTCACAGCATTTCCTGACCTTGCGTGTCTCTCCCCAGCTCTGCAGAGCAGCATGTGGGAACAGCCTTAGTCACCCAATGCCACGTTTTTGTTCTCTCAAGGAATACAAAGGGAGAGAAGTTACAAGAATGCCTGTCAATATTAGACTGTTAGGAGATGCACAGCAAGAAGTGATGGATTATAATAAAGAGAGAAAAAAAAAAAAGAAAAGAAGTTGTTTGAGGCTGCTTTCCCTGACAGAGTCTCAACATCACTTGATGGATTATTTGTCAGGGTTCACCATTTGTATCCAGCTTAAGCTACAACGCTGTGGCAGGAAAATGTGTATTTCAGTGTCTAATCAGAATGGCCTGGTCTGTACACCTTCACTCTGAAGAGGGTGCAGTGCAGCTTTTATTGCAGTTTTATTATCCATGATAACCTGATTCAGTACTTGCAGTTCTCTTCTCAAACTTTCCTAATTTAAATGAAAAGAATACAACTGTCTTATCTTTATTTTTACCCTTTGAAAGGGAAGAGAAAAATATTTACTCCTAATCCATAGAAAAGCAAAAAAAAAAAAACAACAACTGAGGTCATTTGATCTTCAGCTGCATAATGTTAAGCCTGAAAGGTGACCTGTGTTTTTTTCAGAGGTCATATTTCATAAATCCTGTCTTTCTGTACCCAGTTGCTCATATCTCACTACTGCCATACATAAAATAATCGAAACCTTTTGCATCTGCCCTCTTGTATTTATAATTTCTGTGCTTGCTCTTTCGACTTGGCAAGTTTTAGGCAAAGAAAAGTGAGGGCTATCAACACCCCAAGCATACAGTGGATGCCCCTACAGTCCACAGAATTTAAAGAGACCTACTGTTCTGATTTACCAGAACAAACACAGTCACAACACAAGTGATTTTGCCACAACTCTGTCCAAGGAAACCCTGGATCAGCATTCCCAGAGGTTGAGGCAGCCTAAACATTCCTTCTGCCTTAAAAGACCTTAAGGATGATCCTTACTGGTATATGGCGAGATTTGTTCCTGTTCTTCCAAAACTACTCATGTTTCCTAAGACTGTGATAAACTTCATATTCCAAAATTATCAGTCGGTTGCTGACAACATTTATGTCCAAATACATTTTGAATCATCCTATTTGCTGGGTCGCCTTCTGGAGCCAGAAAAGGATTTTAGTTTTGCTTTAAACTAAGATGGGACTACTTGAATATGCAAAAAAAAAAAAAAGTCTGAGATGTGCTGTCACAATTCCTCCTCCCCCTCAACAAAATTCACGTTGTTTGGTTTTTAAATATATTTGTAACAAAATGTCACATAATAAATACCAAATGCACGACGCAGACACACTACATAATAAAACACATACCAAATATTTCAAGGCACAGTAAATTAATGTAAAACAAGTAGCTGGTGCCAGTGTGATGAACACACAGTTACCCAAAGGACCCGAGGGTGCCTATTTAACTCTGCTCAGTGCCTGCACTTGCACACCCCACTGAGGTTTACTGGAACCCAAAATACTGTGATGTGCAGCCCTGCAGAGCACATCAACTATCACACCTAAAGGGTTAACCTGCCCCAATCACCCGAGTTGCTGCAAAGTGCGTGGTGGTTCAGCACGCTCTAAAAACCAAGGTGTTGATTTAAGTGCCTGTGTACTAGTTTAGAATGACATCTCAGACAAGACATGGCTGATGACACTTTGACAGGACCTGAAAGCCAAAACCTGAAGTGTGGCCTACAAAAAGCCTTGTTCAAGCAGCCACCCCCCAGATCTGCACTTAAGGAACCGCTCTGTGTGTCTGTCTGACAGGAGGAAATCTGGCATTTAACATTGCCACATATGATGAAGTTGGGGGAGTTATACAGCTCAAGAAAACAGACTAGAAAGCTCTTGTGTAATCTCCAGCTCCTGTAATTCTCAATATCCGTGTTTTAACAGCTCCTGGAGAAGGAACTCAAATGCTT
Source organism: Empidonax traillii (assembly GCF_003031625.1). Classification (NCBI taxonomy): domain Eukaryota; kingdom Metazoa; phylum Chordata; class Aves; order Passeriformes; family Tyrannidae; genus Empidonax; species Empidonax traillii. Next base: position 73,684 of record NW_020955938.1, read on the forward strand.
TACACGTAACTCTCCCAGTGCACTGTTTGGAACTTTATTGTTGCACAGAACAAGGTCTGAAATTTCACCTCCAAGCCACGTCTCAAAGTGAGGCACCTCAAAAGTGATTGCTTGGGTTGAGTCCCCTCAGTTTTCAACACTTCAGCACTTTGCAAAAGTCCTCCCTGAAATTCCCCTCTGGACACTCAAGGTCAAAATTAGAGTTTAAACTTTTCTGTTTCACTATCCCCCCCTCTGTCACATGGGATTAATACTCCTGTACTTCAGGGCAGGAGCCTCCACTTAATGCTTCTATGGTACTTGGAGATCCTCAGAAGCAAGGTGATATGTAAGCACAAAGTTATTATTATTTAATGAGTTAAGGGAAAGAATCTCTTGTTCCAGAAAATGGGAAGGTTATATGTGTGTAAAATATAAAAACAGCCACTTGAAACTGTATTTGAAGGGGAATGTAAAAGAAAATTGTTATTTCTTAAGAGTTTCTTTTCCTATTTTTTTTTAAAAAAATAAAGCCTGATCAGGATAGTTTAGGCACCTATCACACTCAAAACCTTATTTTTAGTATATTTTATGTACTGCTTCAACAAACAGCCTGTTTCATGTCATTGGATGAATATCTGCACAAATTGCACTAGTTGGCTATTGTCAGATAATTATTAAAAAATTCCTCTTCACGAGTTTCCGTTAGAAAAACCTTAATTAGGTGGTACAGACACCCACAGTGCAACGCAATGTACCTACAGCACAATATTGTAGTTCCCTACTACCACTTTTGTACCCTGTTGGGGCTTTTATCTTTCAGAATGAATTTAACTCTCCCTCCCAGCTTCACCATTCTTTTCATACGGTTTTGTTTCAAGCCTTGTCATGCCTAGATACGCTGCAACTTCAGGAAATTCCTTTTTTTTT
>NW_020955938.1:75301-86473 GCF_003031625.1 Empidonax traillii
TTGCGCTCAGACGTTGCCTCAGCCTAAAGAAGGATCTACCCAGCCTCTGACAGTGAAAGATTAACAGTCCTGCCACACCAACAGGCTTGACAAAGGAGCTTAACTTAATCCTTAAGGCAGTATAAGATGTCTTATGTGTATTACTGCATAGGAGCACAACTTTAATAAACACGGGGAAATGTAATTTTCAGTAGTTTTACTGATGTCAAGCACAGGGTATGAAACAACAACAACAAAAAAATAATTGGACAGATCTATTTGTTTTCCGAGGAAAACTATTTTTTTAAAGATTGCTTCTCTTTTGAATTTCAAAGTCTCGGTGCTCTGCGCAGAGTACAGTAAAAAAAAAGCAATTCCAAAAAAAAAAAAAAAAAAAGGAGAAAAAAAGCAGATGCAACCTCATCATTCACAATCACAAGGGATGGGACTCAAATTCAGGTTAACTAGAAACTGTCTTACACACTGCCCTGTTACAGCTGGTTTTACCTCTGCTCTCAGTCACAAGATTTCCCTGTGAACAATACACTCAATTTTAAAAAGTTTTGAGAACTTAGATAACTGTCGGTCCTTGGACTTAGTATGACATGGGTGAGATCACCTCTTGCACCTTCAAACAGAATTAATCTTCTTCTTTTTTTGTTTGCTACAGACCATGAAAATTAACCACCATACCTGAAAGTTCAAATGTTAGGACATTAATTGTCATGTAAAAACGATTTTTCTCACATTATGCCCTACAAATATGATATGTCATCTTCATAGCCCACTGAAAAATATCCCTAGGAAGTGGCATAATTTAAAAAAATCATTTCTGAGAAACTTTAATAAAGCTGATGCATCGTGTCATCAATCAATTTATCCTATAAATGTCTGAGAGTACTGATATAAGCATAATGGCTCTGTCTCTTTTTAGCATAAACCCTGCTTCTGAAGTGCTCCTGATGCAGCTGTCTCGCCGTGTTCCACAGCCACAGGAAACCTCAAAGACAGGTTTTCAGGTCCTGTGAATCGTCTCCAACCCAGATTCGATGTGAAGAGAGGTGCTATTACAGGTTACGTGTATAGGTATCTACAGGATCTATTGCTATTCCACCCTGGCAGCACTGGGAGCTCTGACAAGAAAAATGGGGAGCCACCTGCACCTTCTGCTGAAGCCCAGGATGCCGCACATTCCGTGCCTTTCATGAGAGCAGAAACACAATCCCTCCACTTACAGGTGGGGAACAAGCTGTGCGAAGTTTCAGATCAGCACAGCCGGGAGGGAAAGGTGATTCTAAAGCCTCGTTTCACTTTCCAGGCCCAAAAAACGTCCACGGGCGTAATTAAAGACACCCTGAAAGCTGTTCTGCATGGCACAAACTGCTGCAGATCAAAAGGGATCGCTGCGCTGGAAGAAATCAGGCCCATTAATATCAGAGATACCCTCCTGGCCTCGATATCCCTCCTCCACATCTACCAAGCTGCACAAAGTACCTCAATTATGCCCTTAAACCACCAGGGATACACCAGCACTCCCCCTGAGAAAGAATATTCAGCATATCTGTAACCAGGTTCAGTGCTTCTTTGCACTGCTACTGAGACATAAAGCAGATACAGCAAAAAGTGAAAAATGTAGTTCTAGTTCGGATTCTGCTTGTAAAAAAAAACCAGAGCTTTTGGCTATTCATAAAAATTAAATCAAAATTAAATCTATTAATGTGATAATTACATATGGAAAGAGTAACATTAAGGCTCGAAGGCTCAGCAGTCTCTCATTAATGAAGATATTACTAACTATCCTATCAGCAGAAATTCTTCACTGACCGAAACTAAAATAAAGTCATCAATATTTCCAAAGAAATATATCATGGTAAGAACGCCAGATAGCACAAATGAAAACAAACATTCCAAATTAAATAACCCTATGCATATAGAAATAGACATGTTACAAGCCAAGAACCTCACAGCTTCCTTCTCAAACATGATTTTCTAAAGCAAAGCAATTAAAATCTTGTCTTTAACAAGGATCTGCCCATTGACAATGGCAGATTTTGTCTTAAGTGGTGACTGAGATGACCAAATCAAGCTCTGTGAACCTAATTTAGTGTCCCATTTCAAACTTTGAAAACCTGATCCACAACACCATCTATCACATTAGGCTGCAGCACAAACCAGAAATTATGAAAAATAGTCTTTTGTGTTAAGTGTACTCAACACGTGGCAACCTAATGACCAAAACTGAAGCAACAAGGGTACCCTGAGTTATATCCTCCCACTGTGTAAGGTAGGAAATTCTTGGCAGAGGACAAAAATTGCTCCTCTGGAGAGGGATTAGGAAAACACTGGGATGTGGACTGGAAAGGTTCTCGCAGGGAGATGCAAAGCAAATAACTGCCCACGCCACCACACAGGCAAGATCTGCCCAGGAGCCGACTGCAGGGGACTCACAGAAGCTGCATAACCACCCCACACGTGCTGCTGAGCCCAGGATGATAAACCCAGCCTCTCACTCCAGCTCATGAGTTCTGGCTTAGGGATGTGCCAAGAGCAGCGCCTGCGCTGCCAGAGCAGAGCCCAGGCACCCCCAGGCAGCTCTCAGGGAGGGCAGAGCGTGCTCTGCTCTGCTGGCAACGTCCCACACAGGCATATGCTCGCACATCACGGCAGCTGGCGCTCGGAAAAACCCTCACTGAAGTGCTTGTGGCTGTTATGTACGGTCCCATTCACGTCCCAGCCTGGTTCTCGGGGATAATGCGAGGGATGTTCAAACCAAACTGTCTCAGCCTTTGTAAGGCTCGTGAATCACTGTTAAAAACAGGAGGGGAATCTGGAGCAGTGCTACAAAGAGAATCTGTAAGTAGATGAATAAGTGGAAACAGCAGTGAAGCCCTGGCCATAGGTTTTTTACTTGTAAAATGTGTTTTGGGCAGTCACCAATAGCATCAACAGTGACCATTTTATAAAATGTAAGCGCTGAGGAAGAAAGTATCTAAATAAAACACAGTATGTTTTGGTTTTAAAAAACGAGGAGTTCACCTGAAATTGTCCAGGCACACTCAGATGAGCTGAGGAAGGACAAGCAGTACTGACTCTGCGTCACTCTGGCAGCTGCATTCAGACCACTGGCTGCATCTTGAGGTTTTATGCTTCTATTTTGGAGTCAACCAAATATGCTGAGTTGTGTAAAACTAACCCTTTTACGGTGGTATTAGACTAAAATGGACAGCAACAAAATTCAGGAGCACGTTTGACATTATTCCAATCTCCGTGGATGTAATTTAGCCAAGTGTCAGAAGGAGTGACCCAAAGATGCCACACTGAAAGCCAGAGCAGAGCAGGGAAGGGATAGCACAGGCTGTACCACAGCACATACTCCCTGAGCTCTGCAGGAAGGCTGGGAAAGCACTGCTTCCATGCACTTGGCCAACAGCTTTTCCATAAGGACTGTGGACAAATCTTGGAGATCATGTTTTCTAATTGTGTCTTCTCTGTGGCCAAATGTTCACTCTCTGCAAATACAAGGTGTAGATAGTTCGGATGGCTAAAGTTAAAGAACAGCTGGTATTTCAAATGCAGTGTCAGACCCTGGCACTGCATTTGAGAACTGCCCAATTTCAAGCTGACAATCCCGTCTCAAACTGCACTTCCCAGACTTACTGACCCAGCCTCTCCCCACCCAGCTTTGGAATCTCTCCATCATTTCATCCTCCTGTCCTCTGCCTCAATCATGGGCTTCCTTAGGATCTTATTTTTTGTACAAGTCACAGGGGGTGAAGTTTCTTGAAAAGGAATAAAAATGCCCCTCCACAGAGGACCGTGGTGCAGGTGGGAAAGTCCGGAAGGTAACGAGCCTGGGTGTAACTCGTGTGTCACCGTCTGCAAAACACAGCTTGGTGTCAAAACCAGCAGAAAAGGCTTTAACCTCATGCAGGCAAACTGGTGAGCAGCATGTACTTGGGTGATGAATGCAGTCTTCTAGAACCTTATTTCTAAGCCAGCCACTTCTTAAGCATAACAACAGCCCTTCAACTTCCCTGTGCACAAAGCTTGGGACGCTGGCACAAACTTGCACTGTGGAATTTTTCTTTTCTTTAGAGATAACTCTGAGACTTGATGCTCTGCTGAATGTTATTACATCTACCTTTATGACCTGCTGTAGCTGAGGGTAAGATATATTCTAATTCAACACTGTCCCAACAGCACAAAATTTACAAAATATTTTGTTTCTGCAATATTAAGATCGTGCCAACGCCTGAGGATGCTAATAACATGCTACAATCAAAATATATTATTTGCCTAAAAAAAAAGGCATGGTCCAAATATACTGACTTATCACTGAGGAACACTTTCCTCTTCTTTTCCATGTTATTTCTAACTAAGCCACCCATTCTGTAATGGAAACCTTTGTAGAGCTGCAATGAATTCCTAACGTGTTGTATTCAATGACAAAGCACACATTTATATATTCTTGTTCTAAGTTACTTACAACAGTCCAGATTATTAAATCTAAATAAAGAAAACCTGACCTATGCTGCCTGTATACCATATAAACCCATTACTGTTCCCTTTCCTTGGACAATGAACATTTTGCACTAATTTGCTGCCATGGTGAAAAAGTACTCTAGTAATCTATGAAATATATCAGTTTGCCCTCTCTGTGTTTTAAAATAACCCAACCTTATTCTGAAGTTTTCTCACAAGGTTCCAGTAAGGATTCAGTATTTATTACTGCACCTAATACACACATTATGCTTCTTTTAACACTCTGAATACAGCCCAGACACAGCCCAGGCTGGCCTAACCTCAGTTCAAATGGTACATTCTCTATAGGAATTTCTGTTTCTTAGTCCCCAACTCTGGCTTTCATCCAGACCATCCAGGGGCACCTCAGAGCTCCACTTCTCCATTTGCATTTTGCACTTCAGCTGCCAATAGGCTCTCTGAAGGCAGGAGGTTTCAGCTTTGACTCCTTTCCTCACTTCCTATGTGACTTTTGTTCTTAAATGTATTAGGCCATTTTCAGAATGACAATGGAGAACAATTAATGGCAGTTCCTGAACTGAAAATATTTGCTTTTCCAGCTGGTAGCAAACTTCAGTAGTTAACCTGGTATTAACACTTCGAGCTTTAACTAGCAGAGCACAAGACTGATGGCTGATGGAGATCGCTCAGGGATGGAGGTGAAATGGAGTGAGGTGAATATCATGATGCTTCACCTCACCTTCAAAGCAGCTTTTGTGCTGTCACATCTGCTTATATCAGCACCAAACGACTGCTGATTTGATCATAATTGCCCTAATTAGAAGCTCAATTAATACACCGAGTTTTCCTCCTATCAGTGCCACCTCAGCATCAGCGTTACTGAGCAATGCAGGTTAAACTCATAAGGAAGGTCACTGGCAAAAGGAAAAACCACCTCCACTCTATTGTTTTGAGGATAGCACATAGTTAGGATGACACTCAATATCCACTTATGCCCCAGGACAAGCAGAAAGGGAGAACTTAAGGAACTCTATTGAGAGATATCCATCAGCCGTGAGCAAAAAAAATTACATTTCCTGTCATTGGAAATCTCATTTAGTTCAGACCTGCTTCCACCAAGGATTAAAATCCTTCAAAAGAACACTTTGTCTTTGCAGGAAGATGAAAATAGCCTGAAATGCTCACAGTGAAAGATCATGGGAAAAAGAGGTGCACAATATGGCGACTTTAAATGGTTATTAAATGTAATATACTTCAGCACATACTAGAAATACAAAGGTGGTCATCGAAATTAATGAGGTAAATGAAGAGGGGGGGAAAAATTAAGGGGTTTTGCATGAGAGATGAGCAAATCTCAGTAGCAGACAGAGACTCACCAATTCCCTGCCTGGAAGTGTTTTGTATATCCACCCAATTAAGAATTTTGCACGTTTACAAAAGAAGGCAGGTAAGCAGAGACAACATATTTACTCACTCCTCACGATTCAGGATAAATGTTATTGTCCAAAGAAATCAAAACAATCCAACAATCAAGAAACAGCCGTGCAAAACAAACAAAAACATCTCCATGCTTCTGCAGTTTTTCTTCTACCAAGAAAAAGGAAAAAAAAAGAACTTTTTGTCTCAGTTGTAAAAACAAAACAGCATATTATGGCCCATATATGGTATCAGATATTGCTGTGAGATGTGACTTTTTTGTAAGGTGAGGAAATGAAAACACAATTCTGCATCAACTGTCTTGACCTGACCATCTACCTATTTAGGTTTGTAATGAAATCCATCATCAACGTTTTTTGATATAGCCTCTGAAATAATCTCTTTGCCTCTATTCCTACGGAAGAATAAAGCTGCATCACAAAATGCCACAGAATACACGGGGTAACATCTTCACCTGGTATAAACTCCAATATTTTCTCTCGTTTTCAGAATTACAACAATGATTTCTTCTCCGTTATCTTCTCAACCGCCAATAAACGATCAGAACTAGTTTGTGATTGGGTCTCGTGCATCATGTCACATTAATGACCATTTACAACACCATGTCCTAGAGGCACACCAAACACCGTTCAGTTTTCAGAGACATCTCGATATTTAATGGTGTCTGTGCTCTTTGGAGACAATTTTTTAAGCAACAGATCCTGACCTCTGCCTGGACTCACTACCCCTACTATTTTATCCCAAATAACACTTTGGGAAGAATTAGGCAATAGTGATAACTGTAAAATGTTACTTGTTTTTATTATCCTGATAGCTAACATTTGTGATCTCTCTCAAACACACACTGGAGTCAGAATTCTACAGAGGATGTCTCCAGCTACTATTCATAAAATAAATGTATAAACTACTATAAAGCTAACTGATACCTATGTGCAAACCTTTAAAAATATTTGCAGGTATTCTAAGCAGGAGCAGTGCCAGGCTAGAACTACTTTGGGCTCTTTGCAGAGGTGCCAAGCAACCTGGAAAAGGAGGAAAATGTACCATCATTTCCTGCCATTGTGGTGTGCTCTGTATTACACACCGTGTGTCAGCATCTAATGCACACAGGAACTGCCAAAAACTTTAGACAAGGGTCATCAAAATGAATGAACCTGATATTATGATCTGTTAGGCTGAAAAAGCAATAGCTCAGAAGTAAGAAAATATTAAGCTCAGGACAGTCATTATCCAAAAGTTGGGTAAAGTGTGTGGATATTCAGTCACATTCCCTGACTGCCATGGTCCTTTTTTTTTATTTATTTTTTTTCCTTCAAGCTGTCAACTTTATAAGGGTTTAAATAAACCTACAGGTTATCAGTGTAAAAGGTAACTATGGTACCTAAAAACAGAAAAACAAGAAGCCAACGAAACACTGAGCACGGGGCTTTTTTGGACTCCCACCTTGCATAAGTCTCTGACAGATGGAAGTGTCCCAAACAAGGTTATTCTAGAATAAAGTCTCCCCCTTGTGGATCTCTCACATAATAAAAGCTCCATCAAATATTTAATTGCATAATAAAGTTTGTGTTCCTTTCTCTGCTGGTAAGAATTTCAGGGGCAAACAGGACCATGTGATGAAATCATGGCACGTGGTTTATTTAACTCAGTGGGCTTGATCCCACCTCAGGCAAGACAAGTTGTTTTGCTGTAAGATACTTTATGATGCAGTGATAAATTCATTTAGAAGACACTAAAGCCTGCAAAATAATTTAATTCCTTCTCATCTCTACATGGGTTAGTTATGAAGGGTGTTTTAGTGAATCCCCTCCCAACTATTCAGCTCCAAACCATCAATGGTTTAACCAGGTAAAAATTCAAATGCCAACCTCTCTTGATTTAATACTAACTAAAAATAACATAAAACGTGGCAAGACTCCCATGCTATTTTAATTGCACAAAGTTTACCCTCCTGGAAAAAAAGAGTTTCCTCCAAGAGCAACTTTCTGTGTCTCAGAGATTAAGGAGCCATAGCACTATTTGCAGAAAGGCTCTTCCTCAAACACTTCATTAACTACACAATTCTCTGATCTGCATTAATTTAAAGGGATCACAAAGATTCCTTTGCGTATGATAATTCACATTATCATAAATTAGGAAACCATTGTGATCACTTAAATTATCACGTTGATCTCAATGCACTCTTAAGGTACTTAAATGTTGTTCTAATATATCATGCATCTGGTCTGCAAGGTTGATTTTGATCTTTTAAAAAAATGTTGTAAGAAACAAAATTCTTGATGGCTTGAAATGCCATTCAATTACGTACGTGACAAACTGATATTTTATTCGCAGTACCAACTGTTGAGTCAGTACTGGGTAAAAAGCTTTTTAACTGCCCAGAGAGTTCTCACATTCATTTCAGAGTAGTATTATAATAGTTAAATATTTATTTCTTGCAAGTTCTGGAATAGTGCTAGGTTTCCTATACTTTCATTAGCAGTCTGTTATTTGTATGCAGTAATTGCTTTAAAAATATTAGCACTGTAATTTCTTGCTGGCACTGCGATGAATCGACAGAAAGGCTTATCCCCTGTGCCTCCCCACCGGAGAGCAGAACTCTGCTTCCCCCAGTGCCAGAGACAAAACCTCTTTAATTTCAGGATTACACACAGAGAACTCAGGACAGATGTCAGTCTGGCAGTCCAGTAGGACTCCTGTCCTTCCTAACTGCAGAACAGATGCAGTAGCTAAGCAGTGCTACAGCCTGGCAGTGTGCCTCCGGAGGAAGCAACAGCTCCTCCAAGGAGAAGGGAAGCCGCTGCTTCTTTGCTTCATTTCAGTCCTTGACCTCTCAACAGCAAGCCATATTCTCTGTTCCAAATGGGAGATCTTTAAGGATGCAACATCTGGCTACTGGGAACTAAAAAAAAAAATACACTATTTATTCGTTTCAAACATCCCCCAACAATGACTGTCAACTGCTGTTGCTCTGGGACACGCAGAGGCCAAGTGACAGCAACCCACCTGCATCCCTCGGCATCTCTGAATGTTTTTTTGTTTCAAGAGTTCACTTCAACAAACATTAAGTGTGCACTGCTAAACTGTGACAGGCTACTAAAGCTAAGGACTGCGGGTTCTGATCTCTGATGCTTGACTCACAGAAATAAGGGGCTTGCAGAAACCGTGAGGGCAAAGCACCATGAAACAAAACATTACAAATCTGACCAAGAGACAGGAAACTCCTGCAAAAAAAAGTCTCTTCAGCCCAGTAAAAAGAATGTTACATATTTTGCTGTTTTCTCAGAGACTGCCTGCTTCTCTTGACAGGATGGATGAGAAACTATAATTCCTACTGAATATGAAATAGAAGGAGAAAAATAATTGGTAATTACAATATTGCAAGCTATATTTCAAAATCATTGGTACTTTACTGAGTGCCTTGATTTTCTGGTAAATAGTCTCCACACACAATCCTCCAGCACCACTAAATGAGCTGTACTGCTGGTAGTGACAGACATTTGCAATACATGATATTTCACAATGTGGACAACTGTTAAATTTTATCCCTGAAGAGAAATGTCTTTACTGCCACATACACAGCTCCTGTAAATGTCAATACTCACACTGTGATTATGGAGTAACTAAGTTCTATAATATTTATCATACAGCTTCTACATACGTGTGCATTCTTACTCTCGTTAAATGCACAACATTTGGCTGCGTCACCATGACCATGACATAAGATTTTTTTGTATGAAAGCAAACTGTGAGATTCAGAAACAAGAAGAGGTTTCAGCCCCTAGATCTGTAGATCTAGACATCTAGTCTACTGCTGTCACTCATGCATGAATACATACCAGGGATGAGTTTTGTGTCATGGTCATTCAGCTTCAGGTCATTCAACCTGACAGATAATCCCAAGATTCTACGTGGGAAATTATGGAGGCTGTATTGTGAAAAACCTACCATTCATTGTCATGTCACCTCTGTGCTATGAAAACAGCAGGGACCATCACTGAAGTCATTCCTCTCTTACCTTTCCAAGCCTTGTCCTCAAACAACAGGTGCTTTTCACCTCCTTCCAGACCTCCCTCCCTGTCTCCTCATGTCCTTCTCACAGCTACAGAATTTCATCTTGCTCTCTTTATATTCCTTAAACCTCCCTGGTTCCCTCGTTTTCTCTCACTATGGGCTGGACTTTTCTGACACCTGCTATTCAAGCTGTCTTCTCTGCAGTTTCCAGTGTCCCACCCAGAACACGTGTTCTCGGAAAACGTTTCACCATCTCACAGTTCTTGCAATCTCTCTCCCCATTCTCACCATCACCGATCCTGCATCCTTCCTTTTCCAAACCATCAGTGCCTGTGATCTTTCGCATTCTCCATTTTTTTTTATTCGTCAGGAAACCTGTTATGTTCTGGGATCGTAAATCCATGTCAAGTACATGGAATACTAAGTGAAATTACTGAAACAAATAAACCATCAAGAGTCAAAGCCCTTCTCTCCCCCATCATCCCCTTATGGTAATACAGTGCCCTCGCTGCTCTGTGTACCACAGTGGCAGAGCTCTCTGCATGATCTCACGTGCATTAAAATAAGACAAAGCAGGCTGGGAACACAGCAGGGATTGTGCAATATTCTCTTGGACCCACAGAAGTTATGTGGAGAAGTTATTAAACCTTCAGCAGATTATTACCGTGAGGCATGAGCTGCGTGAAATGAAACTCAGAAATGGAGTATCTGTGGGGTTCAGGCCACATTACAATATATTAAAAAGCCAGAGGATCATCTTACTCCAAAAGACTGGGAAACATTAAAATTACCCTGGAAAATAATAAACACAGAATAGTGATTTTGTCTGTCTGTTAATGGGGGGATGTTTGTGAGTCAGGAGAAAGCAATATAAGTTACCAGTGTCAGAGGGCTACTCACATATGCATCCTAAAAATCCAAAGATGCCTTTTCAATTACTGCTGTTTACAGAAACCATGTGCATATATATCTACACCTATCACTTCAGTCATGTTCAAGAAGAAGAAAAGAATTACAAGGGGACGCCTCACACAGTAGGAAGCCTGTGGCCAAACTTGCTTTTTCTACAGACATTACATTTGAGAATTTCCAGGAGAACCATGTGAGAAAGCAAATAAAGCCCACAAGGCACCATCATGTGCTATTTTTCTGTGTTAAGAGCCCTACAGATAACTCTTGCATAGAAAGTGATGCCAGAAGGAACAATAAAAATCTCTGTATATCAAAGTCACCAGTCTTCACACAGTACCTCTAAACTCA
>NW_020955938.1:87378-96791 GCF_003031625.1 Empidonax traillii
GAGAATTTCCAGGAGAACCATGTGAGAAAGCAAATAAAGCCCACAAGGCACCATCATGTGCTATTTTTCTGTGTTAAGAGCCCTACAGATAACTCTTGCATAGAAAGTGATGCCAGAAGGAACAATAAAAATCTCTGTATATCAAAGTCACCAGTCTTCACACAGTACCTCTAAACTCAGCCCAGCAACGTGTTTGACAACCTATCTTTCAGAAAGTTGTCAGTCTGGATGTGAAAACATGAGAAACTTAAGAATCCTCACTTCCCTTATTTTTTACTGCAAATTTTTACTGCAAGAGGTGTGTGTACTAAACATTATCTGGGGTTTTGGCAGAGGGAGCGCCTTGGAGTCTCCAGGTAAGTGCAACAAAATGAACACAGCACAAAAGTGGAGGAATCTGCCTTCTGAGAAAATTCCTGAAGATCAAGTATCTCATCAAGGTGGATGTGCCACCTTGCTCACTTTATGTCGCTACATCTGTCCTGTGAGCTATCAAAGCTTAGTCTGCCTATCTCTGGTAAACAGGTATTACAGTCTGACAACCCAGCCCGGTAATTTCTCTGTCAAGGGGAGGGACATAATTTTGTTCCCCATTAAAGAAGTGCCCCCAATTTCTATAATGGGAACTACGGCTGGCAACTTCTGCTTCCCATGAGGGGGATGAAAAGGTCATACGTGCAGGAGACACCCTTTTTGGTTTCCCACGACAAAACGAGCTAAGAATAAGCACCTACCTATTGACCTTCCCTTCCAGTAAATAAACTTCATTCCTTAACCCTTACGATTATCACCGTAAACACACATTTGTATTGTCGCTATAGCATCCGACACCAGAAACAAAACCACTTCACCCTCCCTCTTCCACTGCGCAAGGGAGAAGGAGGCAACCGGCACCGCACAAACGCCAAACCGCAGGCTCGCACACCGCGTCCCGACCCCGTTCGGTCGTGCCCTCAGGACCAGGCGCGACAGTTCCCAAAGGCTGGGGCAGCCAGCCCGGACAGCCGAGGGCACGGCGATGCCGCCCAGGGGGCTGAGGCATCCGAAGGGGGGCACAGGGGAGAGCACAGGGCAGGTCCCCCCCGCGGGGTCCCCCCGAGGTCGGGAGAGAGGGGCGGTCGCGCTGCCGGATCCGGGCTCACCTTGTGCTCCAGGACGCTGATGTATCCCTCCAGGAGCCCGGCCCCGACGGGCAGGGCCGGGTGGCGCTGGCCGCGTTCGGGCGGGCGGCTGGGCACCGCCGCCACCTGCTGCTGCTGCTGCTGCTGCCGCTGCCGCCGAGGCTCCGGGTGGCCCCCGCCGATGCCGCCGATGCCGCCGTACATGAGCAACAAGCTGGTGCACATGGTGGTGAGCGCCAGGCAGACGGCCAGCCCGTGGCGCTGCGAGGGGCAGAGACACGGCCGGCTCAGCGGGGCTCCCCACGCCGCGGGGCCCGGCGGGCATCGCCGCTCCCCCCCCCGGCCAAGTTTCACCCGCCAGGGACCCCCGGCAAAAGTGCGGCAGAACGGGGGAACCCCCTCGCTCGCCAGCCCGCTCCCCTGGCTGCCACCCTCTCCACCAGCCCTGCTTCCTCGCCTCCCCTCCCCTCCCCTGCCCTCCCCTCAGAGCGCCCGGCTCCCCCGCGCCTCAGCCCCGAGCCGCCGTCCCCGCTCTGGGCATCTCAATTCGTGCGTTTTGAAGGAGCGCTGGGGACTGTAGCGCTCCCTCCCACCACCGCCCGGGTACCTCCAGCATCGTCCTTTGAGCAGGTCGGTTTTCTGCACTCTCCTTAAAACGCGCACACACACACACACATACACACACAGAACCCCCAAACCACGAGCAACACGAATAAAAGAAAGCAGGCGGAAAGTTCTTGGCCGCCGCCGCCGCCGCCGAGGTTTTGGTGGCCTCGGCGCGATCCCGAAGAGCCGGGGAAGGATGGAGGGTGTGCAGGGTGCCCGGGGCAGCCCCGCGCCTCTCTCCTCCCCTCCCCTATCCCTCCCCATCCCCGGGATGAGCAGTGCCAACAATGCACTTACCATCAGGGTCTTCATTTTGTGCGCCTCCCGGCCGCCAGTCCTCCCGCTCCCCGCTAGGCTCGGCATGGCGGGGAAGCCGCAGACATGGCTCGGCCGGGGAAGCGCCGCCGTGGCGGGGATTAGGGGGGAATTACAACCCGGCCGGACCCTCGGAGCCTGCCAGAGCCGGGTCCTCGGCTGCCCCGCCTGCCTCCGCCTCCTCCCCCGCCTCCTGCTGCCGGCGCAGCGGCGACTTCAGGGCAGGTGGAACTTAAAACTTCTGCCTCCCGCTCCGACGCGGGCAGCCAGGGCTCCCTCCTTCCCTCCCTCCCTCCTTCACCCTGCCCAGGCCTCTGCCCTGCTCATCGCACCGGGGCACGACCCCCCCCACAACGTTACGTTATTTGTATTTTTTTTTTTCCCCCAGCGGGAAATTTCCCGTTTTTCCCACCGCTAGATGGGTTTCCTGGGGGGGCTGGCAGCGTTCAGGCAAAATACTTTAAATTCGCGTTAGTAAAAGAAAAAAAAAAAAAGATAAAAAATCGACGCCCTCAACTCCTCGCGCGGCGCTGAGAACACCCTCTCCACAGAACCTTTCCCCAGCCCTAACAACCGGCTTCAAACCCTTTTTGACAGAAGCTTTCTTCCTTTTCTAAAGCAAATCCCCCAGACTTGTTTCCCCGTGCCATCTCTGGTTTCTGAAGGCGGACATTTTCCCAGTCTCACAAGCAGCCTTCTGAAGTTCTTTATTGTTTATTTGTTTGTGTTTATGGTGTTCAGCTCAGTTGTGAAAACTTTGTTGGTAGACCTCATATTACCTAGACTTTTTGCTCTGGGAATCCCACATTTATAAATGCATCCCTTCTAAACAAGCCATTTTAAGGTTGATCTCTTAGGAAGTTATTAGACTGACAGCGTTTTTGAAAAAAAATCTACCTCCTAATCATGAAGCTATTTCACTTGAAGCTACTCATGGAAATAATAGCTCTAATATATGGCTTCACATCTAACCCACAGCTATATAGTATTAAAAATTACATTAAGGAGAAAACTATCAGCAGGGTAACTCAACCATGGTCACAACAGCAGCCTTCTCAAGGCTGGAATTGTCATGGAAATCCATTTTTTATCTTTACTAATTCATTGGAGGACTAACGGTGAAACAAATGCCACCTCTAGCACGGGCACAGCACGCAGCATTTAGCGCCTTTTAAGAAAGTAAAAAGAAACAAGAATGTATGGTACGTCAGCGGATAGCGCAGTAAACACCCTTTATCATTTCACAGAAGAATGCCATATTGCGCACATGCTTGCTATTTATTCAGTTTGTGAGTTTGGTTTCAATAGTACCAGTTGTTAAGACAAACGGAGCAATATAAGAAGAATCTTATCGGGTCTTGGCGATTCTTTATTATGTGGTTGCACTTGACACTCAAATTAGTGAAACAAAGGGCCAACTTGATGAATCATTGAAAGGAAATTATCTGTGGCTCTCCAAGGCTTCCTGCAAGAGACTACAAAAGGCAGCTCATGCATTTTACAGTGCTGTTTCTCAAATACCAGCGAGCAGGTTGCTGGTGACTGACCTTTCTGAGCCTTTCTGATATATTTTGCCATGCCGAAGTGAAGCGTCGTTTTTATGATTTAGGCTCGTGGCTGTGTGTTAGACATCTGTTACACAGTATGTCTGACCAAATTCATTAAACTTATGGGTTTTGGTAGAATAGGCTGATTTAAAAATCTACTGATAAAGGAGACAAACTAAATTTTCTAATTTAATGCTTGACTTGAATAATGTCCAGCTTTCTGCTCGTCAAATATTTAATTAGATTGCCATGTTGGTCATAGACCGTATTCTTGGCAGTCAAATGCTCACTGAAACAAATACAGTAGTGTAATGTAAATCCTACGGAGGTTTTTGTGTAAGCATGGGAACTTTAGAAACTGTCTGGAAAACAGCCCAGCTATTTAATTTAATTTAAAATTCCTATGAACTAATAGTTCTAGCTATCTGGAGGTTTGGGTTTTTTTTAACACTATTGGAGTCTGTACACATGTAGATATGAATCTGTATACCCAATAGTTAGATGAGCAAGGAGAAGAGCCCAGGCTGAACTTACAAGCATTTAATCAACTTGGAAATGAGTCAATACTGAAAACTTCTTAAAGTCCATCTGACTTGCTGCTTCAGCCAATTTATTTTCTATATGCAAGGGATACTGAACATGCATTTCTGTTGCTCCTTAGAGCTGGGGTAAAGACAGATTAAAAAATGAACAGCTGCTTTCCCTAGCACAGAAGAAAAAATGGCAGAGCGATAGCGAAGTCTGACTGAGGAGAGCTTTTCATCTGCATGGAAGAGATTGGGTTGTCTCCTCTTCCAATTTACCCTTCTCATTTTCACCTTTCTGGTAGCTACAGGCTGACAGAATAGTCATATGGAATAAAAATCTGCTGGCGGCAGCTGCAGGAGGACCTAAGATGCTAATGATTACATAAAAATCCATGTAGAGCGAGAAATCCATGTAAGAAGTAGTGGTGCAGATAGAGACAAACCTCTTGAAAACTGACAATGGACTTGGAGCAGCAGAGCCCTTGCACTGATGCCTAAATAAAACTGCTTAAACAGCAACTTCCCCTGAGCTGTCTGGATGAATGAAATAAGTACCTTTTTATAATGCATTTTAGCCCAGATTGTCTTTCAGAGATTCCCTTAGGGAGATGTAAAATAACCCTTTCAAACTGGGGCCGATTCCTCATGAAGTTCACGTAGAGACGACGTAGCATAATTTACACTCCAATATAATGAACAATTATAAACCTGCTTCCCACCTTGTGGTTGGCCTGGACCGAGTACTGGAGTGGAGGATGCCACTGCACCTCAGCAACTGGTAGCCAAAACTATTCGGTGTGGGTTGGGATGAGGGCAGTGGCTGGTGTGTTCATGATCCAGAGGTGGTTTGCCAGGACATTTTCCCTGCGTGGCTCCAGCAAACCCTGCCCTGAACCTTGCTGTCCCTCTCTCCTTCCCACCGTAAAGGGAGGGTGTTTGCACCCGCAGTCAGTACACAGAATGCCTCCAAACTGCAAGCTGCAGCTGCCCTTCAGCCCTGTCACCTCCTCAGAACGAAAGCCCAGACAGTCTTAAATGTTTAATTATTTGGTGACTCATTGATGGCAGTGTGGCTCCTTTGCTGAAAATAAATAAATAAATAAATAATGTTTTAGAAACTGATTTAGATCTGTGCCTAGTTTTAAAGAGAGTGAGGAAAAGGAAGTTTTTGTTTACCCTTCACAAAAGAGTGAGGAAAAAGAAGGGATCTGGTGTGATATAAGTAGTTAAACTCCAGGTGAGTTCTGTGTGTCACTCTGCAGGAGGGCTGAAAGCACTTAAATACATTCCCCATCCCGCTATGTGTATGTGTTTTTCAGAAAAATATTGATGATAGAAGTGCTTAAAATAGAATGCAGGGGAGAGGTTAATTGTCTCAGGACCACTTTGATATCCTTATGCCTTTGAAATGAAGAATCTGAGTTCCTAAGATCCTACAGATGGCTAAACGTGAGAAAATATTTGTTAAAAATATAAAGTGAATCTCAAAGTGACGCCTGTTAAAGTTGCATCATTTTGTCACTACCATTATATCCCGAGGTCTGGGAAGCCCTGGATCTGCCTCCTCCAGATTGGGGCCTCATGGCCCTGCTGAAATCACCTTCTACAGCCATTTTATCCCTCCTTGCTCGCTGGGGCCAGGAGCTCGCTAGGAGGTATAAAGCTCTCCCTTCTGCAGCCTCGTGAGGTCTGAGCTTAAACCATGATCACTAGTGTAGAACAGAATATTGCTTGTCCTGGGCCTGCAGCCAGTGACATTTGTGCGGATGGCTGGGAGTGCCGCGTTTCAGAGGGGACAAAGTAAGCGGTTTTTGCCTGACTCTCTAGAAAAATGAGACTGAAGGTGCTGAGGAGGTTGGAATACGATGGAGGTTTGTGTGGATTAACGGACAGCAGGGCAGTCCAAGATATATAGGGAATGAAATATATCACACTGGTATCGCCTCCCCGTGTTGTTTTATTATTGATGTATATATGAAATTTTAACCTCCTCTTCCCGAGAGAAAGGGCTGAGTTTTTTTTGCCTTGCAAACACAACCAATGGAAAACACTCAGCAGCCACAAAGTAATGAGCCTACACTATGGATTTTTCAAACTGCCCAGTGATTCATGAAATGCTTTTCAAAACTGGAAATATGCATTGAGGATTGGTCAGAAAAGGTAGAAACGATATTATAGATCAGTCAATACTGTCCCTCCTTTATGAAAGCAGGCTGCCTTTGAACTTCTGACAGAAGCAAACAGTGATAGATGCATAAAGAAATGAAATATTGCATGGAAATAGAAGTGCAAATGAAAACAGAAGGGGGAAATAGTGAGATAAGATCTGCTGAATCTGCTGCTTTTTTTCTTCCTTATTTCTTAGTTTTCTCCCCAATCTAGGAAGCATAAATATAGGTATTGAGTGTTTCAGAAGCAATGTCTAGCTCAACTGAAAGGACACTTGTGCTTTAAAACCACACTTGAAACCCTGTGCTTCATTCTAATCACTTTTTTGGAGGGGAAGTTAAATATGACATATCCTGGAATATACAGTTTACTCAAAATTCCACTTCTAAAGTCAGAAACTTTGAAAATTAAGAAATTGGCACAGGAGGCTGCAGATGGAGGGTACCCAGTGGAAGCCACAGGATGACCAGAACCTGTTCTTCGTGGCCCTTTGTTTCACCATTCACTACCAAAACAAGAGAAGGAAGACATACACCCTGTCTATAAACAGAGCACAGATTTAACATATGGACTAAAGCAACTGAGAACATAATTACTGCAATTTGGTAAGGGATTG
Organism: Empidonax traillii; assembly: GCF_003031625.1. NCBI lineage: Eukaryota > Metazoa > Chordata > Aves > Passeriformes > Tyrannidae > Empidonax > Empidonax traillii. The sequence continues at coordinate 94,280 of NW_020955938.1, forward strand.
GATACATTTGAATATTCTGGGCATGTCTTTGCTGTAATTTAAGAGATCTCAACAGGATCCTGGATGCCTCAGTTTTCAGTCTCTATGCTTGTTCCTTTGCAGGGAAAGACTACACCAACAGGAAGTCAAACTGTTAAATGGAACAGGATTTCTAAACTTTAAAAAAAAAAAAAATTATCAAGCAGATAGAAGACATGAAGCATTAGAGCAAAAAAAAAGGAAGCAAAGAAGGATAAGTGCTCATTATGGATTGGTTTGCAGTTTTTATGTATTATTAGAGAGTCGATAGAAAACTCTCCTGCTATTACTAACACAAACAAAAACATCACTTATGATGACAGGCTGAATAACAACTGTGGCAACAAGGGGATCCATTAGCATCAAACTGAAAAGGCACAGTCACAGCATCCAGTAAAGTCCTTTAGTGGCCAAGCTATACAGATCTTACTTTGATAATAGCTACTGTTCTTACCTACAGGTTTATAGAAATCATCTTTACTATCCACACGGTATATCACTATCTAAGCATATATGCTAATTCAGAGCAATAAATCACTGTACAGTGTGAGAATAGCTGCCACTGACTCCTGTCACACCTCAGAAATGTCATGCTCGAGTCCTGCGTGCTCCCGAAATTTTTAGTGGCCACCTTTGGAATGTACAAATCTCTTCCATTTACCCAGCAGGCTCCAGACACAGATACCAAAATGAAGCCCCGAGGCTTTGACCTCACTGCTGGGAGGTCCTGAGTACTCTTGTTTCCCAAAGAAGAGAGTTTCTTCACTGCAATAGATGCCTCACTGAATGCTTCAAACCAGCTGCTAAGCCAGATAGATTGTTTTCCCTTGTGATGTACTGTGTCCTTGTTTAAACATTTCTGCCATATTAGCGATATTTGTCACTCCTAACCAAATACAGAAAACAAGTCTTCTCTATTTCATGCTGGATAGATATCTTGGGTGTCTACTGGCATCCTCAAATCACGGATTTAGGGCAAATCCATGGCTACATACACTCATTTTTCTTTCTTACACTTCAGGGCAGAGGACCAAGTGCAGCTCAGCTGCAGAGCTGGATCCAACATTTCCTGCAGCAGCTGTACCCTTCTTTCTTTGAACTGCTATTAATACTTGTTATCACATTCCCTAGCCTTTGTCACCACCACCTGCCTCGTGCTTTTTATTTAAGTGACAGAACTTTAAAAAATCCTGTACTTTTCCCAGTTATGGTATATATTTTATTCAAGGTGATGACTATATATCTTTTCTGTCCCATAAAACACAGTGCCAGGAACATTCTAACTCCAGTTTTGCCGCAGTACTTTTAATGCCATCTGATTATTTCCTTGGTGGGAGATGCATTTGGCCTCAAACACTCATATTTATCTATTCACTTTATTTTTCTTTTTTGTTTACGATTTATTTTAGTTCAGAAGGGACTGCTTTGATGTCCTTTAATCTACAATATTTTTTGTTCGTATGGTAAGTATCTCATTTAATTTGTTACCAAGAGCCCCCAAACTCTGGAAGGTTTGTTCGGTCTTGCATCTGCTCGGCCCTTGAAAGGTGAAGCTTAAGCTCTGTAGGGCATGTGCTGCTTCTGTCCTGACTTCAAATAAATGAGGCCTTAGGCCATTTATGGTTTAGACCATAAATTCAGATGTCAAAGGAACAGGTGGTAACGTGACACAAGCTGTTCTCGCTCGTTGTATGAGTTTCCTCTGCTCAGTCTCCTACCGCTCCATCTCTGTCACAGTCCCGATCTCTCTCCAGCAATGGTTACTCCATTCTGGCGGCTTCAGTTCCTGCCCCCTGATAAATGAGAGCTTCTCCCTTTCTAAGCAATACCAGCCTGGAAAACGTGGAGCTTGGAATCCGAAAGCCTGTCTATACTGGCACGTTAACTCAGGCACAGAACTGCGCTCCTGTGAGCGAAGCCTTCTGGGGTATAAAGTTGGCTCACCTCGCCCAGCCCGGGCAGAGCAGCTCAGGTCCAGCTGTACATCAGCTCCAAATCACCAGCAGCCTGCTGGGTTGTGGCTCAAGAACTTGCAAATAGTGAAGAAGCAGAGCTTAGCAGAGAAGTGAATAAAAGGGTGTGATGTGTTAGTATAAAATTACGTAACAGTTGCTCAGTATTTGTTCAGTCACTGATTTTGGAGATGTTTTTGGTATATATGTGCTGGTAAGCAAGGTGGACAGTGCTGGACTTTCTTCCTAAGTGAGAAGCAATTGTATACCAGTGCTGTTTGTGTAACTGGCTCAGTCATTTTAATCAAGGAAACTATTGACTGTGTCCATTTCTTTGGATCCTCAAAAATTTTATCCTAAGCACTGTTCATATTGAAGCATTGTCTACACACTAACTAGTCCTCACAAAATCCACGTGGCCTCATCCTTATTTCCAGGAGACCGCTGTGTAGGAGAAGGTAAGGAGTGCTGCTCACTCAACTCCAAGCTGTCACCTCATAGCTGTGGATATTCTGTTCCTTGGGTATTGAGGCCCACAAAGC